>NW_026533215.1:727500-762665 GCF_028296485.1 Oppia nitens | reverse complement strand
TTTTAATGTTTAATTGTAATTTTAATCTTTATAAGCGGACAGATATCATGAGATTCGAGTCGAATCTACAGGGAGAAGGGAGTGATGTTATAGAAAATATTGACATACAATAGATTTATAATACAATACACACACATATATATATATATATATATACTTATATCAAAATATACTAACAAATAAATTTTTTAGATGCACCCTAAAATTAATACATAATATACTGCATATAACATCTACATACATAGTGCCAAAAATCCAAATTTCTCTCCCGTACTGTAATATAAATCTATATAAAATTTTCCCTATCCGTGCCAGAATTACCAATTTTAGACATCAATCATTACATAACATAGTATAAATAGTATTATATTGTAGTGTTTTTTGGCTCCAACGCATCACTAGTATATACCTTACCTCCCTTGAAAATTTATATTGATGCGACCGAGACTATAAAACCCCAAGTATTCTCAATGATAGAATCATTGAGATACTGGTAGTCACTCGGCATAAGACTAGTACTGCTAAGAGCCGTTAGCAGATCAGTTCTCTCCCCTTCTGGTTCGACCCCTTCTCTGATATGGTCCGTATACTTGGATGTATACCTCGTATTGATGTCATTTTAAAATAAAAGCCTTTGGATTTTAATGTGAGTTTTTACTTTTATTGTCTCCTACCTTCTCTAAGCGACCTAAATCCGTGGGTTCCCGCGTCGGGAGCTCCAGTATCGTAAAGGTCCCTTCTTATCTACAGTCTTAAGGTAAGATGACTGGCCAGACGGTTCCGCCGTGTCGGGGGATCTGTTCGGTCATGTTGTCGAACCTTTCCGCGAAAATAGCTAATGGTCGGATCCGCCGTGTCGGGGGGTCCGGTCCAGTTATATGATGATACCATACCTTATCCTAACCTACCTTATGATGGTTGACCATCGGATCCGCCGTGTCGGGGGATTCGTACGGTCCTGCCGTCATTCCTTTACCATTGATAGTGTGCTAACGGGTCTGTCGTGTCGAGAGATCTGTACGGCTACGCTGTCCTCCTCCCTTACCTCTTTTGACCTATACTTAGTTATTGTTGGTATAGACTACTATATGTGTCATATGGAAGTCTCCGACATCCCCGAGATTGTACCAGGCCGCCGAAGGCTCTGCCCGATTTTTCGGCAATAGTCCTACGTCTTAGTGAAACAGTTGTAGTTTTGTCGGTTCTCAGTGTTATTTAACACTAATAGTCTGACCTTAAAATACAATTTACTAGGTGATCCAATAGTTGCTGTCTTCGTGACAATAGCACTAGTTTGGTTGATTGTTGTAATTATCGGCTGAGTGAATGTGTGTGTGAATGCATAGCAGTGGATTTCTCGAGTACATATGTGCTTTCGCTAACCTAGTTGGGAAATGCATAGTTACTATTCGATACCGACTGACTAGGCAGGCCAGTGGTCCCAAGAGGGTTCCGGTCTCCCGATCGCGTGATTGTGTGTTAATAGCCGATAACGGACACTGAGTTTAAGACCGTTAACATACGCTCCTCAATAGTGATCCGAGAGTATAGTTAAGGTTTGCCTTAACTTTATGAGTCTATAGTCACCTTCGGGATTGACTGACCCGGTATAAATAAATATTTGGACACCTAATAGTTTATTGTTGTTACATATGCACTGTTCTTACAATATCACGGCCAAAAACCTATAGGTGATGTCAATTGACCCCAGAGACGACATAGTTATGTCTGACCAGATTTAACTGAATACCGTATGTGAGATAATAGAAATGTTACGATAATTTTGTAATACTGTCAGCAATCTGTCGGTCATGTATTGTCTTTATCGTACTTGAGTGTATGATGTGTTTCTATAGATTTATGTTAATTTATGTGATCGGTGACTCTCCGGCGATGCATTCGTTGACCGATGCGGCGGCGGTTGTGTACGCGACACCGCTTGCTGTAGTTAATGAGCGCCTTATCATTGACGCCACCACACATACAATTTTGTCTAATATAGTCCTTGTCTATGTATGTTAGTTGAATGTAATTTTGTTGTCTGTTGTAATGTTATACAGTACAGATTAGTAGTCCAGTGATAGTCACCGTAACAAAGGTTTCGGGTGTTATCACATTTCACCGACGAGTGTTGGGTAGGGTTTAACTAGTGTTTAAACGCCTTTATTTAGTGCCGGGTAGGCACGGCTTGGCGGACATATATGGGTTAGATTCCCCCAGAGATTGCTTGTGACGATCCCATGGTTATGTCATCAGAGTCAGAGGACTCTGATTTATAGTTTGGCCACAGGGTTGGTCAACGGGTATAGCATTACTTATCCTATAGTGGGTATTTGAATAGACTATACGCCGGTTTTACCGACGGTAGTACCGAGTGATGGTACTGACCCTTAGACTCAGTCTTACTAGTAGATTGGGCATTGAGTTGCATGTTTTGGTTAGAGGGAGGCTTTGAGGCTTCTCTCGTTGGCAATTATTGGTAGGGCCCGACCAGTTAGTCAATCGTTATGTTTTAGTTACCAGTTTATAATTGCGACAAGACATTTGTTGTCATTGAGTAATGTCGGTTTTTGTTTGTTTTTAGCGCAAGTGTTGCGGCTAGCCAGCCATTGTATGGATGCTGATAACACTGTATCGTCCTGTCTTCAGTATACTATAGTTGTGTCACGTGTAGTGAGTGACCAAACTAGTAAAATAGTTTTTACTGGTCTTAGAGCTTCTGACCAGACCCGAGTGGTACAGACTTCGAGTCTTAACTCTCAAAATAATGAGTCTGTCTTAACATTAAATAGTGTTTCGTTTGATAGTAAAGGTCAAATTGAATTAAATAATCTCAGGACCAGAGATAATACCTTTTATATAATTGGTCCGCAAAGTAGTAATGTCTTAATTTACGATCAATCAGACATAGATTGTATTAATAATTGTGTAGTAAAAGCTAATATTGTGCCCAATGTACAATTAAGACAGCCTAAACCACTACAGGAGTACTGTGCCAATAGTGGCGGCCATTCCAGTGGTTTACGTGAAATCATTGCATGGAAAGTGAAGCGAGTAACTCACCCCAAAAATTCTCATGAAACATCTAAATAATCAACACTTTCCAGATATAAATGGCAATGCTATTAAAATAATATTGAAACGGTATAGAAATAAGATATATTATAGTTATAACAGGAATGATAAAATCTACTCATTACAATATGAATAAATTTTAAAATAACATTTGATAATAATTATGATAAACAATATTGTAACTATTAAATAAACACACACATTTTTAAATATTAATTAATTTGCATAATATATCACAAAATACATGATAATCTTATTTTTTAAATATTTTATTGCATATATATTTATAAAATTTTTAATTAATTTTATTTTGACTATAATATGTATATTAAGTCATCACATAACACAGTCAAACACAGTAATAACTATACTTTTTATATTATATAATAGAAACCTATGATATTTTTATTGTTAATATTGCAACTACAAAATTAAAATAATAAAATGTTATGACAACAACATGAATATCTATTTCAATGCTATTACTAATCAAATGCCATAAAATTTATTGTATTTTATTGCGTACTGAATTTTGTTAGAAAAACTTTTTAAAAATATTTTCTAACAATAATTTTATAATTCATGTTAAGTATTATTCAATATTTAGTTAGCTGTAACCCCTAATTTGTTACAATAGGTATTGTATTTTTTTTAACAATTTAGTGTTATATGAAAAATATTTTTTGTTTATTAGTATTTTGCAAATCAAACTCAAATTCAAGTGTCAAAATAATTTAACGGCATTTTCCCCATTATTATAACTGTTAGTTGGTTTCATTCAATTATTTTGTACAATAGATTGTATTATTTATAAATTGAGTAAATAAACTAAAATAACATAAAAAAATATATTTTATTTCTATAAATAGTTGAGAAATGAAATAATATTAATAAATACGTTTATTGGCATATAATTGAGTTCATTATCAATAAAAAAAATAACTCAATGTATAATAAAGTATATAATTTCATACAAATATTTTTTTCCAAAGTATTGTGTAAATAAATATCCTACAAAAAATCCATACAATAATTAGTTTTTTATTATCTAATACAATTTATTATTATGTATAACAAAATACCATATTATAAATAATACATTTTATCTACAATATATATAGATGCTGCTATAATAAAGTATTACAATTATTAACAATAACATATTAATAACATAGAGTATTATATTTATTATATCCAAGAATTTTCAATTACAGAATATTCTATAATTAGCTGCTATTTTCACATTAATTATTGATTATATCAAAAAAATTGCATTCAATAGAGTTATATTGTACTTCAACTACTATACAATAAACTACTACAACAACAACTTTTACAACTACTACTACCCGCCCCATCATTATATACTCACTGAGTTTGAAACCCTATTTGCTGTATGGTATTCAACAAAATATACGGTAACTATTATAAAACTATATGTTAAATATGCCATTCACTGTTCAATATACTAGTAATTATCTCTATTTAATAGACAATTAAATAGCTATTTATTTGTATACATACAAACTAACTTATTATACATATATAATACAAATAATAAAAAATACATACCATTTTTAGTTAATGAGAACATTGAATAAAATAAATTTACTATAAATCCAAAACATATTTTAAACACACAAACACTTTAAACTAAAAAAAATAAGTTCACATAAACTAAGAAAATAGTTTTGTTTTATTAGTTTTTTGTTATTTTACAGTAAAATAAATAACTTACTAAAAATATTCAATATATTATGCATAAACCCACATAAATGTATATTAATATAACTTAATATTTTTTTAACAGAAAATATCTATTTCTCACCACTAGTTTATAAATTATAATCATATGGTATATAATCAGAAAGTTTATATTTACTGTAAATTTTATATAAACTTAAAAATTTTCATTACCTATTGGAGGAAAAAATTAAAATATAATAAACTTTATTTTCAAAGAAAATTATACACATTTGATATAAACTAAAGTATGTTATGAAACACCATTTAAAGTCAATAAAGGGGCAGAAAATTATTGTTTTCCTCAAAAATAAAAACTTGTATTTCATGAATGGTTTAACACTTGGTTTACATAAGTTAAATAGTCATACATATCAAACATGTGCACAGATTAGCAATAAAAACAGACACACGCACAGTAAGTAAAAAAGTGAGAGATCTATAGGTTCCAGATGTCCATTAAATTGGAGTATTATACTTATAAATTATATCAAATTCAATTATCAATATAAATTCAATATCAAAATAATAATATAATTGTACAATAAATAAAATAGTATAAAATACTGTATATAATTTATAAGATATATTTATTTTTTTAAATACAACTAAATTTTCATTGCCCAATAATTTGTATTTATAATTTACCAAAAATTAATTTACGGTAGTTTAAATTGTAATAGTATATGTAATATATGAATCAATAGTATGAAAAATTAATCTAAATAATAATTATAATAATAATAAATAGTACATTGAATAATACTTAGTTGAAAAAAATTTATTAACAAAAAAATGATAATATAATATTAATGCTTAAATATAATATACAACAAAAATACAAATATTTTTTAATTTCATTATGTATTATTACAAAAAATAAATTGCTGAAAATTAACATCATCATTTTTTTCTATACATAACATTATCTGTCATAAAAAAATCATTTGTTAATAACAAAAAATCACGCATATGTGCATATGTGTATGGCTAACATCTACTATATAGTATTTAATACCAATAGGATAAACAGTTAAAGCTCATACAGTATTATATAATACCAGTGCAACCAAAAACACATACCAGTGCATAAGATAGATTGTACTGTAGACATGTAAAATGATTTATCAATGACAATTATCCACAATCTATTAAAGGCAAGTGCACATACACTATACATTATTTAATGCATACCAATGCTTAGCTATATTATAATTTATAAACATCAATGTTTAAAGCACCCATAAATACATACACATACATACATAAGCATACAATATGTTTGTACGGTTTTTAGGGAACTATGAAAATATTATATATATTTTTTAATAAATATATATATATATATATATAATAATAATAATACTGTATATGTTATGTAATATTAAGCTAATATATAATAATGTATAATATTGTAACCACTTCATTTTGACAATAATGTTTGTTACTCTACTCTTATTGTTTGTGTTAATAATAATAGTTTTTATTTTAAGTGAAGTTTTCTTTCGTTATTATTAAAATGTTTTTGCAAAGTATAGTTATATTTACGTTGGTTTCGTATAGTATAGGTATCTATACTGACTATGTGACATTGATTGATTCTGGTGAAGACGACAAATTTTTATCAAATCAATCGTACGAATTGGTTAACGTTATTGACCGAAACACTCTTATCATACGAAATTCGAAATGCGATGTTTTGCAAATAAAGACATCGGATGTTAAAGAAAGATTTTCAGCTGACGTTGGTGTCAACCGTAGATTTAAGTGCAATGGATATGTCAATGTCGAAGACAAAAATGAAACATCTATTGAAACAATACAAAAATGGATTATAATTAAGATACAAATGGTCACTGTAGATAGAGACATTAAGGACGCAGTCAATCACGTCTTAATATATAAAGACAAAATGTATGAGCCTGATTATGGATCACATACTTCTGGTATAATTTATATACACAACGACAAGTGCGAATCAACTCCTGTACCGTCAACGTATGTTACAGTTCACTATATTTACGATACCAGCACCGTTTTGTACAGATGCTATCATTTGCAATTTTACAGTAGTCAAATTGATAAAATTAATTATAACTACAAGATTGACTCTACTTATACGTTGGAAGTATTACCTATTAGTGGTAAAATAATTTATCTCAAAACAAAAGAAAAATTTGGTAGTCATTCAGCAAAATTAGAGCCATCGTGTCCGACAACAGAAGATAGTTACATAATTAACCACCCCGTACTTAACATATCCACTATTACTTCAACTGAAACAGTACACCATACATCTACAGTTACCAGTACACAAATACAGCCAACTGAAGTAATGCAAATAAAGACAACAACTACTACAATAGTTTGCCAACCGACCGGTCAGTCGCAAGAGATAATTAAAAACGACATTAATAATGTATTTTCCAAACGTAAATTATTAGAATCAATAGGATTGGTATCGTCTGCGACTCGCAATGCAGTACTTCGTCAATTTACTTCTCAAAAACCTCAACCCGTAACTCCAGTACCTATTCCTGTAGAAGATAATAGATTAAAAGTAAAGATCACAAATTTTGAATTACCAAAACAAACTAATAAAGTACAAGATATTAAATACGAAGATGAGAAAGAAGATGATAATATCGACGTAATTCCTTTAGAAAACATATATGTTTCAAACATTACGAGGAAATTTGATGATCTAAACTATACAACGGTAGCAGCTTACCATGGCATTCAATTTACAAGATATGGCAAGCTATACGCCTTCACAGATGAATTCATACATTTTATTAAATTTGACTTCCCATTTGAAAATTTTCGCATATCTTCTTTACATGATATAAACTTGTGTACAGAAATGATATCAAAAATTACTGTAAGTGGAAACATAACCGAAGCCGAAAATTTTGTGACAACATTAAACAATACATGTCAAAGTTTCGAACAAAGTATGGCCTCCTTTTCCGAACAAATTGATATGACCGCCACTAAGACACTTAAAAATTTCCGTTTAAGACAACAATCAAGAGGTGAAATAAGAAATAAGCGTTTCATTGATCCGATATCTGTGGCTGTAGGAGCCGGTGCAATCTGGTTGGTGACGGAAGTGATCTCCGCTAAACACGACCGAAAGAAACTATACGATAGGGTTACCGATTTGGAGGATTCTGTCGAAAAGACTGCAAAAAGTTTAAAGATTGTAGCAGAAAATTTCATAGGTTTTTCCAAAGAAGTTTCCGAAACAATGATAAAATTTAATGAAAAAATAAATCTACTAAAGAGTTACACTACCACAGAAATTAATAATCTTTACAATTCATTAAATGATTATAAAGATTACTTAGAGAGCAAAATAATCATTGTAGCTATAATGTCTATTTTTAACGATTATCGATTGGCAGAAAATAATTTATTTCAAAATCAATTAGTCGTACTTTTAGATGGCATACAAACGTTTGAAAACATTTTCAGTGTTATTAATTCAGGGCGACTTAGTCACGGATTACTGAGTTGGCGGCGCCTAAACCGTATATTAAGCAATATCGAGAGATCTTTTAATAACAATTTTGACTTAGGTATTCATAGATCTGAACGTCAGTTATACTATACTTTTCCACTAATTTCTACTGCAATCGATCCAAAGACGAACAAAATTTACATTTCCATTCGAATACCGCTGACCAGAAAGAAGAGTAATAGAAAATATACCATAATAAAGCCAACGTTTTTGCCGTTTACATGTTTAAAAGAAGATTGTTTCAATAAGGGTAGTAAAAATAAAACATTAAGCTTCATCAACGGTGATACGCTATGGTTAGTAAATGAAGATGAGACAGACCTAATGGGAACCATATCACCTAATTTTATTAACTGTCAATACATAAACCATCAGTATATTTGCTTTACATTTGATGTTAACCAAATTATGGAAGCAAAAAGTTGTTATAAAGGTATCTTTGATTGGGATGAAAGAAAAATTGGTCAAAATTGTGACATCATTACACGTCAATTGGACGACTATCAACCAATTGCTATCGGAGGTGATCGATATGTTATTCATAAAAATGCACTACCTGTTTATGATTTATTGTGCGAAAACAAAAATCCGGTGAGACATCACTTAACTGAATTCATAGAAGTTATCAATCTAGATCCGGGTTGTGACGTCTCATTCCCTAGTATCGGTCGGATCCTCAGGGGTCCGTTTGCGAGGCCTCTTCGTAATGAAGTGGATAACCAAGCATTCTCATATCATTCAGAGCTTTTGACTGAAATACAAAAAATGTCGACAATAAGTGATGAACAGGTTAACAGTTTGATAATACCAAACATTACGATTCCACATATAAGACAATATAACTCAACGATTGATGACGTATTCTTCGAGTGGGACACAAAAACTCTGACAAAATTTACAAATTATTTGTCTACTATGCAACAAAATTTAGCAGAAGCTATCAGCGAAGTAGAGACGGTAACGGCAAAGAAGACCGGAAGTTATTTTGTGAAAGGTTTAGTCGGGACATTTAGTGGTATCATTCAAGTGTTGATGATTACTATAGCAATAATGGGTGTTTTATCGTACAGTAGAGTAATAGGTTCTACGGCTTGTTTTCAAGTAATTGCTATGACTGAGGTTGAAGCCTCTATCTTTGGTTTAGATCGAGAATTGTTTTCAATAGATATACAGACAATCGTAGATCTGACAGTTATCGGATTACTAGTTTTTATTTTAACGTTAATTGTTATAACTACATGGAGAAGAAGAACCGTCTACACCCATTCAATTGGTAGGATTATCGAAACATCTTCAAATAATTGGACTATTTTGGTATTCATAGTAAAAGAAACACCTAACATATGTACTTATTTTGTCGAAGTCGTCGAATTGCGAGTACCTGTGTTGATCGGACAAGCAGGAAGACAAATTACTGACTTAAGAGTAGCTAACAAAGTGATACCATGGCATATAAAGAACGGACGTAGAGGAAAGACATTGTCGTTGGGAGAGAAAGTTCATATCTATGACAACAATGACTCATTGATCGATGGATGGCAACAAATTCAGATTAAAATAAGCGCTATTAAATGGAAGTATTTACCAGAAATGCCACATAACAGACGTCCGGTGTTTCTCAATAAGATTAACGAACATGGAGTAGCGTTTGTGAATGTAGCGCCTAAACGACTTTAACCAATTATAAGACAAAAGACAGATTTTCAAGGACATGAAACTGAATATTTTTTTATATAATACTTTTATTCTTTATTTTAAACTTGTCTTACCAAACCGGTTATATTTCCTATATATTTTAATCACTCAATAAACTTGTTTCAAGCATTAAAAAAAAAAATTTTGTGTTTTATTAACTATATAAGCAATGGTTATATGAAGTAATGATTCATTCTATTATTACTTCAGTTTGTGTAAGCATTGATTTGGTGATACTTTTTAATAGTTGTAAAATTAAATTTTATGATGACAAGTGAGGTTAGACGTAGTGTTTCATATGAAGCATTGGATATTAACAATGCAGATCCAATCGCACCTGTGTACCGTTCTATTAATGATGACCAACTAACCGATAGAAGTGTCATGGATCGAAGCTCACTTGGCGTTAGAGATAACGATAACCATGAGAGACCGACTGAACGCGACAATACATTTATTAGTCATCGTTTTGTTAAATCATACAAGCATCCACAAATCGATGCTTATAATGGAAGTAAAAGTGGTGATTTTGATGATTGGATAACCAACTTTGAGCTGTTAGTGTTCGGCAATCACATCATTCCTGACGCCGAGAAACGGAAACTATTGATCAATAATTTGGGATCAGAACCGAAAACCTATGTTAGATATGAAGTAACCAATGGTACTTATGTTGCAATTAAGAAGAAACTTATGGGTCTTTATGGTGGATCTGACGACTCTATGACAGAAATGATTAATCGTAAGTTTGATTACGGCCGAGAACCGATTCAAACTTATATTGTAGAGAAAAATAATTTGATTGAAAAGTGTTCTCCCGAAATGAGCCTTAAGAACAAAAAGCAAACGATTGTGGATGGTTTCAAAGGATATGAGTTCTATGAGGATATGTTGGATATTACTCGAAACACAGATATAAATAGTGAACACGAGTTGATAAAATTAATAGTTAAAAAATTCAAAGATCATGAGAAGGCTAGAAACGCAATTAATCCCAAAGGATATAAGACTGAAGACGATGATTTAAAACGTTTGCTACGTAAAAGTATTGAAACAATTAATAATACTAAACATGTAACGTTTAATCGACGCGATCAAACGGATTTCAATAGAAGAGAATCACAGGAAGTTAATCAACGTAGTTCGAGAGACTATACACGAAATAGACAGCAAAATTTCAATTTACGTAACAGAAATTTTAAACAATATAGAGACCCTTCGTATGAAAACGATAACTATAATAAACGTTATAATACTTCGTTATATGAGAACACAAATAGTTACCGAAGAAATAGTTTTGGCGATGGTAGTCGACCAAGTAACAAGGATAGTAATACATTACCGAAGACAGTGGATAACAACTCAAACAAGGCTGACAGACAGCAACATCCTCTACAAGAAGGAAAGCTTTCAAGACTAGGTCCAAGGTGTTTCAATTGTGGAAAAATTGGGCACATTAAGATTAACTGTACCCAACAACGAAAAGATTCAAAAACTAATTAGATCGAGTGATGATAAAGATGGACATACACTCGATAAATTTTATTATAGCTATCCATCTAAATATAAACTATATTTTGATATTAAACTTAATAATAATAATTATAAAATTTTATTCGATTCGGGATCGGATCTTTCTTATATTCATCCAAAATTACTTATCAAACTTAAAGTTTCCGCTACGAAATGTCATCCAATCCCAGTTAGTTTAGTTAATGGATCCAATATAATAATAAACAAAAAAGTAAAAATTTTACTTTCATATAAAAATATAAACTTTGATCATACGTTTTACGTGTTTGATAATTTAAATGAAGACGCGATTTTAGGTATGAATTATTTCATGGACGCTTTGTTTCATAATAATGGTGACATTGAAGAAATTTTCCCATCGCTCGTCCAGTGTGGTATCAATAAAAATTTATTATACGATATCTCTCAAAAATCTGAAGAAAAATTTATAATTGGTACTAAAGATGAAGAAGAAAA
The DNA here is from genome assembly GCF_028296485.1 of Oppia nitens. Classification (NCBI taxonomy): domain Eukaryota; kingdom Metazoa; phylum Arthropoda; class Arachnida; order Sarcoptiformes; family Oppiidae; genus Oppia; species Oppia nitens. The sequence goes on along the minus strand of NW_026533215.1, from coordinate 750,640 downwards.
AGAATTAATAGAAAATTTATTAAACAGGTTTACAGATGTTTTTGCTTTCAAAAATTCAGATCTAACTACTGCCGTAGGCATTAAACATTCAATTGACACCGGCGATGCTTTGCCTATTAAACAAAAGAATTATCCACGCGGATGGAGGGAAAAAGATGAGATCACTACAATCGTTGACGAAATGTTAACTAATAAAGTAATAACAGAATCTGTTAGCCCTTGGAATAATCCGATTGTATTAGTTAGACAAAAAGAGAAGACAAGGTTTTGTCTTGATTATCGTAAACTTAACAAAATAACCAAGGAAGACGTATTTCCGTTACCGCTAATTCAAGATCTAATAGACCTATTAGAAGGGAAGCCAATTTTCTCTTCGTTTGATCTACGTTCCGGCTACTGGCAGATCGAATTAGAGAAAAAAGATAAAGAGAAAACAGCTTTTACCGCTAATCATCAAAGATATCAGTTTAATGTAATGCCATTTGGACTTGTGAACGCACCAGCGACATTTCAACGATTCATGCAGAAGGTTTTTGACGGCATTCTACATAAATTTGTTTGTGTCTATTTAGACGACGTCGTCGTATTTTCTAATACATTTGAAGACCATCTTCAGCATCTAGAAGTCGTACTGAACCGAATAAGAAAATACAACCTTAAGATACATTCAGATAAAAGTTACTTTGTTGTCAATGAGATGAAATTTCTTGGCTTTGTTATCAATCGAAATGGTACTAAACCTAATGAAGACAAGACAAAAGCCATATCTCAATTTCCTGTACCTCACAACTTAACTGGTATTAGATCGTTTTTAGGGATGTGTAATTATTATAGAAAGTTTGTTCAGAATTTTTCTTCAATCGTCAAACCCTTAACTAATCTTACACGAAAAGATATACCATTCATTTGGAGCGCTGAATGTCAAAAAGTGTTTGACGAAATTAAAAATAGACTTTTGAACCCTCCGATACTTGGACATTATAGGCAAAGAGAACCGTTAATCTTATACACAGATGCTTCCGGTATTGGTATCTCTGGAATATTATGTCAAATACAAGACGGTAAAGAAAGGGTACTATACTATGCAAGCGCAACGTTGAATAAAGCAGAATCTAATTATTCAACAACTGAAAGGGAATGTCTAGCTATTGTATGGGCTATCAAAAAGTTTCATCAGTACTTATATGGGTCAAAATTTGAAATCAGAACCGACCATTGTGGTCTGTGTTGGCTTAAAACTATTGACAACCCACGTGGAAGACTTCATCGCTGGTCTCTTGACTTGCAGCCATATCTAAACTACATGGAAATAAAATATAAAAATGGTAAACTACATACAAATGTTGATCCGCTTTCTAGATATCCCGTCAATGATGAAGTAGACCTAAACACTGATGTGACATTCTATCAAACCACAGTAAACATCGGTGATGAGCAGAAAAAAGACCGTTGGTGTCGTGAACTATATAAAGAAATTAATACAAATAAAACTGTAAAATACATAATTGAAGACAACATTATCTACTATGTTGATACTGACATTACTGGACAGGAAAGACGCAGAGTCTGCTTACCAAAGCATATGATTGATGATGTTTTGTATTCATTGCATAGTGACATGACTTCCGGGCATTTAGGACTAAATAAAACATTCGACAAAGTTATGAATAGATTTTATTTTCCGAACATGAAGAAAATCGTTTTCCGTTTTATCAGGGGATGTGCCGAATGCCAATCACGTAAAAGAGATTATGGTTTACCTAAAGGTACACTCCATTCAATAACTACAAGCAAACCTTTTGAGAGGGTAGGATTAGACTTTATGGGTCCAATATCACCAAAGTCAAATAATGGAAACAAATACTTAATTATTTTAGTAGATCATTATACTAAGTGGGTCGAAGCAAAAGCTGTACCCGATTCGAAAGCGGCCGTGGTCGCAGATTTTTTTATTCATTCTGGTGTATTAAGACACGGCGCCATCACTACGTGCTTAACGGACAGAGGTCTTAGTTTTTGTTCTGAACTTACTGAAGAAATTCTCAAAGTTTTTAACACAAAACACGTTATGACATCGCCATATCATCCACAATGTAATGGATTAGCCGAAAAACAATGTAAAACATTAACAGATATGATGGCTTTATATTGTAGCTCTAATTATAAAGATTGGGATATATTTTTACCTTATTTGGTGTTTGCGTTAAACACCGCAAAACAAGAAACTACTCAGTTTAGCCCCTTTTATATGCTTTACGGAAGACATCCAAAGCTTCCGTTGGACGTTACTTTAGACATTGAATTAAATAAAGTCAATGAAATTGATGTGTTTAACAAATTTGCAGAAGCAAAAGTATTAGTTAAACAAAACATGATTGAGGCACAGATGAGACAAAAGAAGAATTACGACAAAAGACATAGATCTATGGAGTATCAAATCGGAGATTTGGTGTTAGTCTACAGAAAAATAAGAAAAGTTGGCCTAAGTGAACGACTTATTAATCCCTTTGTGGGCCCTTTAAAAGTGATAAATAAGTTCAATGACACGTATTGGTTAAAGGATGTAAACACAGGTACTGAGATACAGTCAACAATCGATCGTATAAAGCCTTATTATGAGTTTAACATTGATGACGACGATATTTGGCCAAAATTTGAAGACGACGTATCAGTGGATATGGAGTCGACAACCGAAGCAGTACCGAACAAGGAAGAATCCAAAGCACCATTATAATACGTGGGGCAACGTTCACGCCTTAATGTTTCAACTTTTACATTTTTAATTTTATAATTTTTGTCTAATATTGCATGCAATTGTTTAAATATTTTATATTGATTTTATACCTGTGCACACATTCTCTAATCTCGGGACGAGATTTCTTTGAAAGGGAGGGTAGTTGTCACGTTTGACGGAGATTAAGCCTCAGTAGAGGCCTTAAAGCTTCATAGCTTCATAACTTTAGGCTTCATATACATATGAAGTTATATAGTGAGGTACGAAGCATATCATCATAATACATAGCAGTGTATTGAGCATAGCTTTGTAATACACAGTAGTGTATACAGCATAGCATCATAATACATAGCGGTGTATTGAGCATAGCTCTTTAATACACAGTAGTGTATACAGCATAGCAGTATATTTCAGCATTAGCGGCACTAACGATACTAATACATTACTATTGTATTAATTGACACTATATTATAATAACTAGTAAATAACACTATAGCATACAGTATACTACATATGCCTTATAGCATTAGAAACCTTGATTGCATTATTTTAAGGCAATAACTAGTTTAATGACAACCGGTACGTATTAACTAGGCTGAGACAGTAATAGCCAATAAGAGAGTAGTTTATATAGTTGTGTCACTAATAAGTAGTATATGATTGGTATGATTAGAGCGCCGACTCGGGAAATGTGCCGAGCATTCTGTTCCCTAGTCACTTGAGTGACTGGAGAGAAGAAGTTAAGTTCGAGACGCCGAGACGAGAGGACGTGTATTACCTATTATTGTAACCCTTATTATACTTATATATATTTAATCAATAAATTGGTGACGGTTAGCAACAGCAACAGTAAGTTAAAGTGTTTGTAGGCGCAGGCCTTCGGGCCTTGCGTTCGCCGGCGACGGTAGTCGCGTAAGTGTTGGACAGAGATCGGGTAAGATTTGTTTACTGAGACAGAGTCTCGCCTCCCGAGTCGTTCGGTCGAGGCCAGCGAAGTCTCTGATCTTCATTTGGTAGGTAGCCGAGACCACCGATATCGTCTCGCCTCCCGTCGCGAAGACAGTTGAGGCTCGAGATGAGGTCCCGGCAAGATCAGGCCAAAGGGCCGACAGTGTAATACCAACGCCACATCGGGAGCGATCGGAAGGCGGTTATCGGATGGCCGTCGAGAACCCCTAGACATCTTATGACTACGCGATACAACAACCCCTAGACAACGTACAACTTCGCGATGCGATTAACCCCTAGACAGACGAACTTCATAGACGATAATCCGAGTAGACGAGGTAACGTTACGTACTTCATGGTAATGGTGAGGATCGGCCGCGGTCAGATGACGGCGTCGTGCAATAGCCACCGCGCGACAACCTAGTGTAGCGTTGGGGAAACGTATACGAGGGACGTCTGCATAGCGCTGGCGAGCGAAAGCGAGCGAAGGTTACAGATACAGGTCGGTGCGAGACCGAGTGTCACACTACATGGTACCTGCGACACTGGCGACTTAAAGCTGATCCACACTAACGTCGAGGTAGCGACGCAGGACGTTACAATATGTTAGACAACTCTCATAGAGTTTACAGTTATAATGATAGTCTATGAGTGCTATTATATGTTTACTACTGAGTGGCCTATCATTTGACATATAAATTATTATTATTATTATTATTTAACACAATATTGTAATAATATTTTCATAATAATAATAATATTAAGTGATTGTCAGTGCATTTCCTAATCATCCCTTATTTACTATAATTATAATAATAAGCAATCATTTTGTTTGGTATTAAATAGTATTAAAATAAATATTGTATTTATCTATACAAACATATAGAATATATAACTACTTAAATATATTCATAAAATAATAAATAATATATAAATTTACTTAATATTTATTAACATAAAGTGTTACATAAAGTAAAAATAACTTTCAAATAATAAAATTGTGTAAATAGATAACATAAATATATTGAATTTAATATAAATAATAATAATTATTATTATTTTTATTATTATTGTGAGATTATATATAAGCGATATGTAAATATAGAAAAAATTATTAATATTATTAAGTGCTATAAAAAATAATTATTTTTATTCATTAATATAAAAGATTTATAACTATTTATTTTTTTCCTGTTTATTATGTTTTTTGTTTAAACAAAAATACAGAAAAAAGATTAAGAATTAATTTATAAAATAATAATAATAATAATAAGCAAAATAAATGACAAAAAATAAATAAATAAATACAAAACAATTTTTCAATTTAAAAGAAAATGTAAGTAATTTTTTAATTATAATTTTTTTAATTATGAAAATTCAAACTAACTGTATAACTAATTTGATGAAATTATCATCAATTTTTTCAGTCAATTAATTTTGTGCCACAATTTTCAATGGTATCATCCATTTGATAGGTCCTGTACTCTGCAATGTGATTGTCTGTGTGTTTATGTGTATCGCAAATGTATGTGAGATTGTGTGTGTGTGTGTGTTGTGATGATGGCTGTGATATATGGAACCAATGGGTATATCCCTGAAGACATTCAGAGACACGACAAACAAACCGATAAATTGATTGTCTTTTGCCATAAATAAGTCATTCAGTAATACAATCACATCCTCTTTGGGTTCAAAATAAACAGAAAGACAAGTGAAAAACAAGAGAAAGAAAGAAAGAGAGTTAAGAAAATTAAGCGCAACCTAAAAGTGCATTAATATTGTCATCTATTATATCACTACTATTTCACCGCCACTGTCGCACACTCCTACTTTCATCTGACAGTTCTCAATACAAACAAAACATATATCCATACATACATACATACATACATACAGTACATGAAAATCGATATTTAATTAACAGTGAAAAAAGCAGTGATGAAAGAGAAAGTGAGAGTCGACTGAGAAAATTGCAGTTCAAAAGAGTTTGAATAAAGAGTGAGACAATTGAGAGAGACATACCATAAAACAGAGAGAGAGAGAGAGAGAGAGAACGGGTAGTTATCATAGCTGTTATCATATATACAACTAAATTATATAAATATATGGGACATTAAAATAAATGTTTAATCGATGTCTACACTAAACCATCACAACCACTGTGACTGACTGTTTGACTAACTGTGCATTAATGTTGTGTTAGCTGTGTCTGTGTGCGGAGGACAACCCATAGACACCACATAGTGAGCACTTGGAGACAGCAGAGAGTTAGTAGTCGGAAGAGAGGTTGAGAGAGAAGACACACAATTTGTCCACTAAGTGATACTGTAGTAGTCAACTAACTATCAAAATAATTATTACATTTTTTTCGAGAGGGGAGGAATGGTAGGTTTTTTTTAATTAATAAAATTGATTCACAAGTTGTTTGCACTTCACTTGAAGTGAATGTATTTAACTTCAAAGTCAACCATCAAATATCTAATCGTTTAATAAGTTTACTAAAGTATACACAAAAAATAGTTACCATTACTTACCCAATCGCGCGGTAATGTATATTTGTTTTAAGTGATTATATCGTGTATTTTTAAAAAAAAAAACAGATAAAGAAAAAAAGATAATTATAATTATTGGCTACAAACGTGTGAATCAGTTAACGTAATACCACTTCAACAAAACAATAAATAAGAAAAGAGAAAGAGAAGTGATAACAACAATCTCTTAACCACTTAAATGTTTAAAACTTCAAAAAACACACTTCAAGTGGTGAAGGATTAGAAGTGCATTTGAAAATATGACAATTACTGTGTCAACAATGTTGTTGTCGTTGTCTTGGAGGTATAGGGACTGACATTCAAACTATCATTAACAGCAGTTCCCCCTTTAGTCTTCATACATAAGCCGTTTACATAATATCTGTGACGAAAAAAAGTGATTAAAACTTTTTGATACCAAATCATTATTTGATCTAACAATCATCCCTAAGCAGTTCCAACAGCAACTCAGGGGTGTCGCCAACACTGACATAGTTTTTAAGTTTGTTTGTCATATTCATTATCTAATGAAGACACTTTCTCCCGGTGAGGACACCTCCCGAACAAATTGGTAACAATTGAGTTTCTATCGATATTGTGGAAGAAACGTCACAATCATCTTCTGGTCATCGGCGGTAACAGTGCCGACATCGATCCCGAAGACAGTTCGGTCGGGTCGACAACTATGACAATACCAATGACCGAGTTGGAGATCGACGATGTGGCCTTTCTTACCGGAGCCGACGGAAATGGACATGACGGTAGCGATGGTAAACACCAATCGTCGACCAGTTGTGCCGGACTCATATGTCCGAACTCGTCGGCAAAAAGCCGACACCATCATCGCCATCATCGGCACAGTGACGGTCAATCGGGCGCTCATTCGGTGCTCAATTGGCGCAAATCCAATGTCCTGACGATGGGATTGTGTTCACTTTTGGTCATCACTATTATAGCCTTAATCATAGCCTTCTTTCCATTCCATAATCAATGTTTTACTGGTCACACATTATCGCATACCGGATCGTACGGGCCGGACGCCGATCATCGTCAACACAAACCGGACAGTAGCGGCACCGGTAGTCGACATCAATTGTCTCAATCGCCGTTGTTGTCCACCACAGGTGAACTGTTTCCCTGGACAGACATCCGGTTACCAGCGTTTGTCGTGCCATTCAGCTATGAGTTATCCATGAAACCAAATATGACTACCTTTTACAACACGGGTAGTGTATCCATATGGCTAACAGTGACCGAGAGGACAGACTTTGTGGTAATACATACGAAAAAATTAAATATCACTGACATCACAATGACTAGTGCTGACGATATGGACGTACCGGTTATCCGACGGCTGGAATGTACACAACACGAACAGTTGTTTATAGGTTTTGATGGCTTACTTGTGCCAAACCGTAACTATAGTTTACGGTTAACGTTTGAGCGACAACTGGAGGAACAGTTGGAAGGCTTTTACGTCAGTTCATATGTGGACACCAGGACTGGTGTCAGAAAATATTTGCTGACAACTCATTTTGAGCCGACGTCCGCGCGATCAGCATTTCCTTGTTTTGATGAGCCGGCGCTCAAAGGTTTTAAAAAAAATTCATTTACCGTACTTTACCATAGAGTTAAGTATAAAATGATAAATCTATAAAACAAAATCCCTGTCCTCTTATCATTTTAATACATCAACTGTTAGCCTCGTTTTCCATGAAATTGGTTCACGAAAGAGACTTCGAAGCCTTCTTCAACTCTGAGCGCGTGGATCGCGTTCCGTACAATAAGGAAGGCCTTATTATGTCGGTATTCGAGCCGACAGTCCCGATGTCTACCTATTTGGTGGCATTCATAGTATGCGATTTCAACATACACGCTAAACAGACTCGCGAGGGCATCAACATCCGGGCCATAGTACCCGATGAACAGGACTCACAGTCCAACTATGCTCTCAATTCGGCCGCTTCTATACTCAGCTACTACCAGGAGTTCTTTAATATAACATATCCATTAAGTAAACTAGATTTAGTGGCCGTACCTGACTTTGGCGGCGGTGCGATGGAAAACTGGGGTCTCATTACATTTCGGACATCGGTTTTCCTTTACAACGACAACGAAAGTAATAGCGAAACACAGGAACAGGTGGCCATTGTTGTCGGTTAGCAATTATTTTACAATAAATTTGTTGGTTAGGATCATCTGTTTTTTTTTGTTTTTAAATGTTTGGCACTATTAGCTCACGAATTAGCGCACATGTGGTTCGGCAACTTAGTGACAATGAACTGGTGGGACGACCTCTGGCTCAACGAGGGTTTCGCTTCGTATATTGAAAATCTTGGCGTTAATTATATACATCCCGAATGGTTTGATTACAAAAATATTTTGTTTATTTTAAGAATCATTTAGACTATGATTACTGTGTTTGCGACAGGAAAATGATGGAACAGTTTGTGGTGACCACCACTCAGTACGCTATGGCTATGGACTCTCTTCAGACATCGCATCCCATCAGAGCCGACGTGAAGAATCCGACAGAGATTGAGGCCATATTTGATATGATTTCATACAAAAAAGTAAAATATTATTAATATTTTCAAGTTTTTGTTGTTTTATTAATTTTATTGACCACCCGCTCAACCGTAGGGCGCGTCACTCATCCGAATGCTGGACAACTTCTTGGGCATTGATAACCTGCGAATCGGTTTGTCGGCATTTTTGCACAAATATCAGTACAAAACAGCGAAGACCAGCGACTTGTGGCACTCATTCTCAGATGTAATACTAATTTTCATTGATTAAAACAAAGCTTTAGTTTAACACATATATAGTATATTAATAAATATGATTTTACACTAAAGGCAAGTCGTATTCACGGCATTAATGTGTCGGCAATTATGGACACGTGGGTCAATCAAAAAGGGTTTCCTGTAATCACAGTCCGACGCATTGGAAACCAATTAATGCTAAATCAACGACGTTTTCTGTCCAGTATTCCTGATTCGGATAATATTGACGACCCGTCAGACATATCACCGTTTGGCTATAAGTGGATAATACCGGTCACAATAATTACCGATCGTTCGCCTCGCGAATCAAGATTGGTTTGGTTCAACACGTCGGAGATGTCGATACCATTTGATGCCCAACACCAGTGGTTCAAAGTGAACGTCAATCAGTCGGGCTTTTATCGGGTCAACTATGAGTCCGATCAGTGGCTCGCACTGACAGATCTGCTTAACAATCATAACTACAATCGACACGTTTTGTCGGCCATCGATCGGTCAAATCTGTTGGACGACGCCTTCTCGTTCATGAGGATTGGTATTCTCGATGTGAACTTAACGATGTCGTTGAGCTTATATTTGCGTAATGGGGAACGGGATTACATACCGTGGGAGACTGCACTCTATCATTTCGGTATTATGGATATGCTTATGGAGCAAAATCCATCGCTGCATCGGTATATCTGCGGTCTCATCGAACCGTTGATTACCATATGGGGTTGGAAGGATCAGACCACCGATCCGATGCTTCTACGCAAACTACGGGCACTGTTGTTGCGTGCGGCGGTCACCTACGGAGACAAACAGTCCATACAAGTGGCCAATAGGTATTTCCAGAGTTGGATGATTAACGGCACCAAAATACCGGCCAATCTGCGWGAAGTAGTGTACACTACAGGCGTCCAGTACGGGGATCAGCGCGAATGGATGCACTGTTGGCACCGGTATATGAATACAAGTATACCATCGGAAAAGAAGCTACTGTTGCTGTCAATGGGCGCCACCAGAAACTCGTGGCTATTGGCCCGCTATCTGAACAGTTCGCTGGACAAAAACCGYGTTCGGCCACAGGACACGGTTCACGTGATCCAAACTGTTGCCCGAAACCCGATGGGTCGCGATATGGTTTGGCGGTTTGTACGGGAAAATTGGCACCAATTTATCCGTATGTTCGGCGAGGGATCGTTTTCTCTCGATATGATTATCACTGAAACGACGTGGCATTTCTTGACCCGATTCGAGCTCAAACAAGTCCAACAATTCTTTGAGTCGGTGACCGTTGGTTCGGGTGCTCAGGCATACAGACAGGGCATAGAAAAAATCCGAACCAATATCTACTGGAAAGACCATTTAGAGCATCTGGTCATCAACTGGTTGGCCAAACATACCGGTGACGATGTGGTCCTATAGATTGTTGTAAATTATTATTATTATTATTACCTAATTATTATAACAATTGTTATTTTTAAGAGWATTTTCTAAACTCTTAACTACTTATTCATGAATTATCGTATCTACACATATGGTATGGTATACTACTGGTGCTAATTAATTAAAACAGTTTTAATTTGTTTTCGTCGGGTGTAAACCAAATCAGTATCAATTTGGCCAACAATTAAAGGCGAATACATTACATTACATACTATAGATATTTTAAAATAAACTAAACCTATTAATGGTTTGTTTTGAATAATTTAATAATAAACTAATTGATAAAAAAAATGTCATAATTTTCTTGTTGTTGTTGTTGTTTCTCTCACTACTGTATACTGTGGTCCTAATGACTGCCAAATCATAAATTCTTTGGCCCTCTTGTGCGCCGCATCGACAGCACCGGCCACTCCTTAGGCGACAATAATAAAATCAAATTAACGGTAATTTAATTACATTAGAAAATATAATATTTGAATAAAATAGAAAATTTAGTTAATTTTAAACAATTTTTTTTATTTGAATTCATTTGTATTGAAAATAATAATTTTTGAAAACAATTTTTGTTTAATAAATGACTTAAATTGAGAAACAAATTGATTGAATAAATGAATTATGACTAAAACCGAAATGTGTTTGAAATGTTGGAAGTGTTTGTTCGGTCGACCAAATTGTATGATAATATGTTTAATTTGGTAGTTTTTCTGCCAATTCTTTGGCCCTCTTGTGCGCCGCTTCTACAGCACTGGCCACTCCTGAGGCGACATCTGCTTTGTCGAGCACTCGCAAGCCATATCTGACCGATCCAGATGGTGATGTGCAGCTATCCTTTAGCTCTGACGGATGTTTACCCGACTCTAGTAGCGTCAGTGCCGCGCACTGTACGGTTATGGCCGCAAATTTAAGGGCTGTTTGCCGGTTCACCCCAGCTTTTGTGATGCCATCGGTAAGAGAATTGATAAAATAGTAGACAAACGCCAATCCGTTGCCTCCCAGAGCACAGGCCGAGTCCATCTGGCTTTCGGGTATGTACTCGAGCTTCGATATGGTTGACAGCATATCCCTTATTAGTGAACTACATTTATTATTTGTATATATCATTTATCACTCATCCTTGGCCTCCAATTTGGCGCCAAATGTTATGAGTGTTTGTGTCATTACAAGATCTACACGTGTGGCCGAATCGTGTAGAGGTGACCAACCGCCACAATCGGCTTGATTCTTGTCGATCCTTTCGTGTTTGACCAGCAACTATACAATAGCCGACTGTCCCGATCGGGTGACCGCCAACAGAGATGTTTCTTCGGATTTGATTTATGCTTCAAAACAATGTTTCGATGACTTTGAGTCCTTCCGGACCGATGTTGTGACGACAGGCCAACAGTAGCGCTGTCTCGCCTTCGTGTGACCGCCAATTGGGATCTGTGTCTTCGTGTTTGAGCAGTTCATCGACCAATGGCTGTTGACGTTCTTACAGATAACCGCCTAAAAAATATAATAACAAAAATAAGGTTTAATAAGAGACAGTCGGGTGGTGTTCACTAGTGATCAATCACCTGATGAAGTGGACGCCAACCTCTGTTATCCATGACATCAACACACTTGCCGTCGCGGATCAATTTCCTAAGCAGTTTCAGATCCTGTATGCGGACAGCGTTGGCCACACTTGAACTGCTGTCCGTATAGTGCTCTTTGAAGTCCATACTTCTCYTATACGGCAATATTGTTRCGATGTCTTCAGTTTGATGGCCAGTCAAAGATGAATCAATAAATCAATGATTGGTTACGATCTGTCTGTTTGAATGTCTGTATTGTTTTTATAACAATAATATTGACAAATGAATTGGTTGTCAAAGAGATAATCAATTCATTGTGTTTGCCATCGATTGCTAAATAAATAATATATTAATAGATATATTAATAGCAATAATAATGAGTCAAACAAAACAAACAGTGTTTACATATACTGTACTGTAGTTTGTATTCATTCATAACATTCATTCAATTCATAGCAATCACTGTAAGCACACAAACCATGAATTGTAATAATAATAATGTTTGCATACAAACAGTTAAAGAGAAAGAGAGAGACATCTGTATATAACTAGTAGTTAATAAATTTTTAAAGATATATATTCAAAAGTTTTATAGCAATTGATTTTTTAAGAGATTAAAAATTTGTTTAATTTAAAAAAAATTTATACTAAAAGTATGTTAATATTTGCGAACAAAATAATAATTTGTGTAGAAAATTTAATTTAACTTTTATTAGATATATATATATATACTGTATACAGTATATATACAGTATATATTATATTTTGTAAAATATTTATATCTATAATTTTATTTACATTATATAATATCACACAATTGCATAACTAAAATTTAATTAAACTAAAGTCAACTCAAAACAATATCACATAAATAATTGTGCAAATATTTCAAATAACTATCACATTTGTTGCAGTTCAACAATAAATACAGTTTACTTATTAATAAATGTCTACACTTATAGTTTAAGTTTTGTAAAAAAAATATTCAAATTAATCTATTTTTTAAATTTTAAAACAACAAAAAACAAATATTAAAATAATGGCTAATTTAAAATTAAAAATACAATAGTTTTTTGCTGTAAAAATAATTTATATAATAATAATATTATACAGAATTTTAATATATAATATTGTTTGACTCGTTCTATATAACAAACTATTTAATTGCTGTAATTATACTATTATAACGTGAATTATTATCATTCATAACATACAATAAATAGTAAACCGTTATTTTACAAATAATTTGATTAAGAGTTGATATAATAATATCATAAAAAATTATTTGTTTTTTTTGTTGACTAACGTTTTTGGACACAATTAGACAGAACTGGACACAACTGGACACAACTGGACACAACTGGACACAACTGGACACAACTGGACACAACTGGACACAACTGGACACAACTGGACACAACTGGACACAACTGGACACAACTGGACACAACTGGACACAACTGGACACAACTGGACACAACTGGACACAACTGGACACAACTGGACACAACTGGACACAACTGGACACAACTGGACACAACTGGACACAACTGGACACAACTGGACACAACTGGACACAACTGGACACAACTGGACACAACTGGACACAACTGGACACAACTGGACACAACTGGACACAACTGGACACAACTGGACACAACTGGACACAACTGGACACAACTGGACACAACTGGACACAACTGGACACAACTGGACACAACTGGACACAACTGGACACAACTGGACACAACTGGACACAACTGGACACAACTGGACACAATTGGTAACAATTTTTAGTCAAATTAGAACTAATTTAATTAATTTTGCAGTTTCTCTTTAAACAGTTCTTGTATATCAATCACATCAATAATGTCCAACAACAACAACGACAATAATATCGTTGGTCTTGTTATTGAAAATAAATATAAAGTATTAAGTTTTATAAACAAAGGAACTTATGGTCGGATATATGTCGGTAAGGATATTACAAATGGTCGTAAAGTTGCCATTAAATTGGAAATCAAATCATTAATTGTGTCACATTTGGCTAACGAATATCGCATTTTAAAGAAGTTGGGCGCAGGACAGGACACAACACCACACAAGTCAATCGCACAAATCTATTTCTTTGGAACAATAGATATCAAATGGCAAACAATGGTAATGCAATTATTAGGCCCTAACATCGATCAGGTTATGAAAACCGTTGGCGGCACTTTTAGTCTTAAAACTACGTTACTGTTGGCCATACAGATTATCGATGCTTTTATGTATGTACACGACCACAACTATATACATAGAGATATCAAACCGCAAAACCTAATGTTTGGTTTGCCTGCAACGGACAAGTATAATGTCGTTCATTTAATAGACTTTGGTTTAGCCATTGCCTACAGAAGAGGCGATCCACTGCAGGGGTACGAACACATAAAACCCGGTGAATCGGACGACAATCGCGTCGGAACTCAACGATTTATGAGTATCAGTGGTCACAAATGTCTGGAACAGAGTCGTCGAGACGACATGGAATCCGTTGGTTATGTATTAATCTATTTACTAACCGGTCTTTTGCCGTGGACTGGTATTAATCATAAAGACAAAGATATTAGAAATAACCAAATTTTACGAATTAAAGAAACTACAACCGCTGAAACCTTGTGTTTAGGTCTACCGGCAGAGTTTAACCACTATTTGAATGATATTAAAAATCTTGAATTTACCGATAAACCTAATTATGATCGCTATATATCTATGTTTCGCCGAAAGCTCGGGAAAATATTGAAACCGACCGGTAGACAGAATTATGATTTCGATATCTTTCATTGTAAACGCCAAACAAATATATCAATTAAAGACAAAAAAATCGGTTTCCTCGGCGCCGGTAAGACAGCTGATGCCATCATTAGTGGCCTAATTCAATACGGAAAAGTAGATCCAAAACGCATACATGTGTCGGCAAAGACTACGAAAAACTTGGAGACCATCAAACAGAAGGGCTGTCACATTACGAAACGGAATTACGATATATTCGGCAAATATGACTGCGATATAGTATTCCTGTGTTTTCACGGCTCAGTTATCAAAGAGTGCTACAAAATTGGTGGTTCGCGTCCGCATCCGTTGACAACAAATTTCATACCAACTATGAAACATCCATTGTATGTGCTATCGCTGGTCAGCGGTATAAAGTTGGATCAGATCCGGGATTGTCTATTGAATCCCGAACACCCGGACAAGTATATGATCGAAATGCACAGATTAAGCATCAGTACTGCTTGTGCTTATGGTTTGGGAATAACTGCCATCGCCAGCAAAAAGTTTAGTCCACTAATAAGGGATATGCTGTCAACCATATCGAAGCTCGAATACATACCCGAAAGCCAGATGGACTCAGCCTGTGCTCTGGGAGGCAACGGATTGGCGTTTGTCTACTATTTTATCAATTCTCTGGCCGACGGCGCCTTCAAGATGGGTCTCAATCGTCAAATGTCTATAAAACTTGCCGCCAAAACCGTACAGTGCGCGGCACTGACACTACTAAAGTCGGGTAAACATCCATCAGAGCTAAAGGATAGTTGCATATCGCCATCTGGACCCGTCATTTATGGCATCCATGTGCTCGACAAAGCAGATTTCGCTTCAGGAGTAGCCGGTGCTGTCGAAGCGGCGCACAAGAGGGCCAAAGAATTGGCAGAAAAGATTTCAAATTAAACTAATTATTCTACAATTTGGTCGACCAAACAAACTCTTCCAACTCTTTAAAAAAATTTAATTTAACTTTTATTAGATATATATATATTATATTTTGTAAAATATTTATATCTATAATTTTATTTACATTATATAATATCACACAATTGCATAACTAAAATTTAATTAAATTAAAGTCAACTCAAAACAATATCACATAAATAATTGTGCAAATATTTCAAAATAACTGTCACATTAGTTGCAGTTCAACACAATAAATACAGTTTACTTATTAAATGTCTACACTTATAGTTTAAGTTTTGTAAAAAATTATTCAAATTAATCTATTTTTTAAATTTTAAAACAACAAAAAACAAATAATAAAATAATAGTTAATTTAAAATTAAAAAAACAATAGTTTTGCAAATCCACAGTAAAAAAATAGTGTAATACAATAGACAACAAAACCAATGCACCGGTAGATAATGAAAACACTGAATGTTGTGACTGATGTTATGAAATATTCATCGAAAGCCAATTGTCGGGCATACGAGTTATCTTCGGTTTTGTTGCCGTTTTTTCGTTTTTTATCATCAAATATATTGATTCCGTGATCAAAAAGTGAATCAAAAGTGTTTTTGATAAAAATCTATATTTAAATTTCAAAAAAAATATATAATTAATTTCATATATTGTATAAAAGTAAGACACAAAAAATCAACTATTCATTGATTTCATACTTCAATTAATAGATGTAAATATTTTTTGAAATATTGAGGACACGTCAGACAGACTAAACCGAGACAACGAGTGGCCGCCCGACGGACTGACAGGTAGTCTCTGAGAAATCCTGGCAAACACTGAAAACATTCAGAAACAACAAAAAATATCATTTAAATGAGTTATTTAAATAGTCATTTAAATAAAAATCTTAATTTAATTTAATTGATTAAAATACATACCGCTATCTCGRGTGTGTGTCTGCATAACAGTATTTACTTGACTAAAGTCACTGAATTCAAGACAACTTGAAAACATATGAAGACATCTCATCATCGATTTCGGTGATCCTAAATAAAATGGACACCAAAACAAAATCTCATATAAAAAGACTGAAAATAATAGTTTGACATTAATTTCTTCTTTGTTTTCTACGACTCTCTTCTTTCATYATCATTGCCATCCACTTCTTGTAATTCAATTCTCAATTTATCAATCATTTCAATCAATTTGTTTTGTTTTTTTGGTCTTCAAGTTCGCGACCATCAGTTTCTTCKGCAATYGAACCCAAATCATCGGATGTCTTGTCATCCATATTTTGTTTCTATAAAATATTATAATTATAGTTTATTTATGTATTATATATTAGAAAATATTAATACTATATTAACGATAGATCCGGTAATAAATACTAGTAATACATGTTATCAATTACTGTATATTAATTACCAAATCATATGAAAAGCTAATCATTCATTTAGTTACTCAACTAATCTGTACTAATGATATGTTTGAACGGATTTGTCTTTTATTTTTTATTTGAATAAAATCTGATATTTTTTTTATTTGGACTCTCCTTTGATGACAAAAACAAAACAAAATCTAACTGTTGTTGTCAATAGTGTTGACTAAACTATGCGCCGGTAAGACCGGTTTTGTACCAGTCCCACTCTGACCATGACCCCTCCGAACTGGCTAGTGATGGTGGTGGCGGTCCGGGCGGTCCGGGCATTTCTGGCCATTCAAAGTTATCTAAGTCGAAGTTATCGTCATCCTGTGGTTCATTTTTCGCCTCAAACTCAGCGATAAGTTCGTTAACATTGGGCGACGGACCGATATCAAGCGGTGGTGGCGGCGGTGGCGGTGGTTCCTGTCCTCCATTTTTAGCCTGTTGACCCATTTGTTGAAACTTAGCAACCAGTTGGCCGACATGTTTTCCTTGATGGTCGTGACCCATATGTCCATTGCCACTGCTCTGAGAGCTTTCATCATACTGGGGACCAATTGGTTTTGGTGTCCAACCACCACCGGTTGTTGAATAGCCACTGCCATTACTACCCAAACCATATCCACTTCTTTGAGAAACTTCTAAACCACCACCGATTCCATTATAGCCAGCACTGAGAGAGTCCCACTGGGATTGACTGTTACTTCTGGAGAGAGATGCTAAAGATGTTGTTCTTTGTCCAGTACTAGCCATAGAATATCCATTGCTTGGTGTAGTTGTACGCCTATGACCCAGTCCGCCATAACTACTACTTACCGGTTGTTTTTGTAAGTTTTCAAAATGGGAGATCAATTTGCCGACATGTGAACCTCTGTGGTCGCGTTTTAGATGTCTTTGTAGTGTTGGTGGTGTTTGTGGTCGTCCCCGACCCTCATAATAGTCGATCAATTGACTGACATGTTTTCCCCGATGATCGCGTTTCAGGTGTCTCTCGAGTGTTGGCTTCGATGGTGTCCGACTAAGATCTTCAGTTTGATCCATCATTTTAGACACATTTCTTAGAGTCTTTTCAACTGCTGCTAACAGATACTGATTATTACTTATGGATAGAGATTCTAAAGATGGCAGTCTATCACTAACCATAGGATTTCCACCAGAACTGTATGTCCCAAGACTTCTAGTCCGAGGCATTGCTAGTCCACCACCACTATAGCTACTTCTAGAAGTACTTCTTTGACCACTCAGTCCGCCATAATTACTACTTGGAGACAATGGTAACCCACCACCAGTTCCTCCTAATCTATTAGATGGCAGAACTGCTTGTCTACCACTGGCTCTTCCATATATATTTGTCGGTGCAATTGTAAGACTACCATTATATCCGCCATAAGGACTACTTGTAGACAATGGTAACCCACCACCAGTTCCTCCTAATCTATTAGATGGCAGAACTGCTTGTCTACCACTGGTTCCTCCATATATATTGGTCGGTGCAGTTGTAAGACTACCACCATATCCGCCATAAGGACTACTTGGAGACGATAGTAGTTGACTACCAGTTCCTCCTAATCTACTACATGGCAGAACTGCTTGTCTACCACTGGCTCCTCCATATATATTTTTCGGAGTAGTTGTAAGACTACCACCATATCCGCCATAAGGACTACTTGGAGACGATAGTAGTTGACTACCAGTTCCTCCTAATCTACTACATGGCAGAACTGCTTGTCTACCACTGGCTCCTCCATATATATTTTTCGGAGTAGTTGTTTGACCGGCAATTCCATTATAGCCRGCACTGGAAGAGCCCCACTGGGACTGGCCGTTACTACTGACGTGAGATGATAAAGATGTTGTTCTTTGGCCAATATTAGCCATAGAATAGCCATTTTTTGGTGTAGGTATACGCCTATCACCCAATCTGCCATAACTACTACTTAGACCACTTACCGGTTGTTTTTGTAAGTTTTCAAAATGGGAGATCAATTTGCCGACACGTGAACCTCTGTGATCGCGTTTCAGGTGTCTCTCGAGTGTTGGCTTCGATGGTGTCCGACTAAGACCGACACTTCGATTATTATACCATTCCTCCTCTTCATTGTCATCGGGCATCTCATATGCTTCGTAATCGTATGACATAATGATTTGATTTTGTGATTTTGAAGATATGTCTGAAGATATTCGGTGTCTTTGATTCTGTACTTTCTGTTAGTAAGTGTCCGAATGTGTCTGTGATTTTGTATCTTTGTTTTAAACAATTTTTCAATTTTATTTGAAAAATAACAATACTTTATAAAAATATTTTTTTTTCTAATTTTTTTTAAATGAGTTTAATTTTAAAATATATATTTTTTCTAATGTCTTGTAAATGATGGACAAAAAGATTGGTTGTTGTAATGATTCCGATCTTTGCCTGACATTAGACATAGGATACTAATCCTTCCAGTATTGAGTAAACTAAATCAATAATGTCCATCWGCACCGGGTGCTCCAAAATGTTTTCCGTTTWCAGATATAGTATATATATACATATATCATATGTTAAAAAATTATTTTTTTTATAAAAATAATTTAARTTTCAAATAAAATTTATTTATTTTTCTGGCAATGATATGTACGATATGTAACTTAAACTATTTAATACAATAATAAAAATATTTTTATACAACAAAATACTGTATATTCTAATAAAACTAATAAAATACTGTCTAAATGTCTTGTCTTCACTATTTTGTACCCAAAAAATATTATAACTATAATTTATTTATGTAATATATATTAAAAAATATTAATACTATATTAACGATAGACCCGGATGAGACAAAATGTTTTTTTTCATAGTTTAGTGTTTATGTATTATTATTATTATTATTACGATAGAAAAAATTGCCAACACATTAACATATGTAGTGTCAATGTGGTGTTTATGCGATAAAATTATAGTAAATGATCATGGTAATAATAATAATAATAGTAAAACTAGCATTATATATTTATAACTAGTATTTTACATACAATAAAATTTAGTATAAACACCTATATTTCTAGCCATTATACCTTAATGATACTAGTGAGCTGATATTTTAAAAAAATAAAAAATGTGTTAACTACCTGGGCACCGTAGTGTTAATTTGTCTAGTTGTTGTTATTGTTTAAAAATAACAGGTGCGCTGATGAGGACAGTTATGTTTTTCAGAGAGAGAGAGAGAGAGAGAGAGAGAGAGAGAGAGAGAGAGAGAGAGAGAGAGAGAGAGAGAGAGAGAGAGAGAGAGAGAGAGAGAGAGAGAGAGAGAGAGAACAATGTTGTCCATAAAGTGTGATAAAAAACAAAACTGTAACTTAAATAACAAGAAAAAATTATATATATATTATATTTTGTAAAATATTTATATCTCTAATTTTATTTTTTGTAAGACTTTCTCTAATTTCTATATTTCCTGCATTTAACAGACATTAGAGGAGAGAGAGACGAAAAAAAACTATCAGTGCTATGGGATGATCACTGGTAATGACTACACACACAAAATAAAATAAAATATAAACTCTAAAAGTAGTGCTAATGGGATGGTAAGGTCTAGTTTGTAATGGCATTATAAATATGTGTAACTTAGAGGCACTTTTCTTTTGTCAATGTCGTGCATAATGTTTGTGATGTGTGTGTGTGTCTGACAATACATATTGAGATATTATTGTAAAACATAAAACAAAACAACAACAGAAAACACACGACTAGTCGATTAGTCTACCGGTGCTTATAGTTTGTTAGGCTATTACAATCCAATTGGTAATACCTATCTATTGGCAAAACGGAGATGGCGTTCACTGCCTGTTATTTCTTAAAAAACTACTAACCCTTGTTGTTGTAGATGATAATGATGTTTGCATTGATATTATTGTATTTTTAATATTAATGTTAATATAATACTGYATAAAAAAATATATTCAATACATATTTATATTTATCTAAATTGATAAATATGTATAAATAAATAATTATTAATATACAAGTACATGTATATACAGTACATTATATTTTTAGATCGTTTACCTTAATTATATATAAAAATATATATATAAATTATTTACATTTTGATTAATAGGTTAATTAATTTTTCTTGTTTATATTTTTTAAAATTTTGATAATTGATTATTTTATCCCCTCCCTATTATCACCATATTTGTATTAGTTATCCCCATTACAATTTAAAATTGTTATATACTGTATTGTAATATAAAATAATCTCTCTCTCTCTCTCTCTCTCTCCATAACTATACTATTGTATACAATAATTTGTATGACATAATGGATAAGGACTGAGACGATAGTGTAAAGTGGTGTGCAGTCAATCATTCAATAGGCAAAAGCATTGACTTATTTTCTTTCCATTAATAGACATCAATATCTATCTCTTATGTATTTTATATGTAATATTGACTTTATGTTTGTCACTCTCTATATAAAATATATGTCTTTTTCAATCCATTTATAAGTTTGTCACTAACAATAGGAAAACTACAAAATCACWAAACAGTAATACAGTGTTATAGTATACATATGAACTGTATATACAATATATAAATTTCTTTATTTATGACAATGTTTTTTTTGTACATTATTTTACATTAGATTTTTATTTATACTATGATATAGGAATCTATATCTTGTATATTYTTTAATATAAAATTGATACAAAAAAAGTGAATATAAATATATATATATGAAAAACAGATATTGATATTGAATTAGATGTTTGACACGACTACTCTCTTTCTCTCTATATGTTTGAACTATAACTACAAGAACATGGATATACAATATAAATATATATATATAAATTTATATTAGCAAATATGAATACCCAGTTCAATGATGATACAGTTGCTGTTACTATTATATAGTATACAAACACAAACACACACACAAAGTAATAAAAACTACTTATTTGGGTTCAATTTATTTTATTTGTTATTGTATTTCATGGGATATATATATATATAACTTATACTTCATCTACTAATGTCTAAGACATGTCATGATTCTCGTGCTTACTGTTTGCCTATTGATACACAATATCAGTGCAAACACACAGACAGACACACACACACACACCAGCAAACTAGTAGTCAATCAATGAGTTAGTCAGTCAGTCAGTCACACAATTTTATCACTTCATTGAAAACGGATATTTGAAAGCCTGAATACCAGCCCTTTGGAAATCATAGCCCTCGCTCTCAGTCTATTAGTTGAGAAAAAAACACGAGTAGATAACTACTACTTTTAGTCGATTACTTAACTACCGGTGCCGAATAGTTCGTGTAAAGGCATTGATGTGACACTCGTCTATTGGGAAACGGAGATGGCGTTCATTGCCTGTTAGTAGTCTCTCAAAACTACTACTACTACTACTGTTAGTTGTCTATACACTTATTTGTTAGTAATAGAGTTGTGTGTATGTCTATATGTCAGAGATTGAGTAATAACAGTCGGTTCCTATCAACATACCAGTGCTTATGGTGTCAATTGTTTGACAGATATCTTAACAGTACACAAAAAAAACAATAGACGACAACAACATTAACAGACAACTGACTTATTGTTAGCGATATTGTTGTTGTAATAGTAGTTGTAATCGAGGCTCACGTCTCTCATTCACTTTCATTTAGCGATACATTTTTAGCCATATTTTTTTGGTGAGAAAATAGATAGAGAATCGGGTTTCCAATAGACGGGAGGACAAGGATGTCATCATTTTGTCGTCTACTTATTTTTTGATACACAATTGTATTACTAGCAATAGACTACTACTACTGTACATCAATTGATGGGTTATAAATTATTGACACTATTATCTATGGTGTCATATCTCGCTTACACACACACACACTCTCTCTCTCTCTCTCTCTCTCTCTCTCTCTCTCTCTCTCTCTCTCTCTCATCCTTAAGTGTGAGATACCCCGATATAGTTGCCTTCAATTTTTCTCTATCAATCCCTGAACTGATTGTATAATAATAATATGAA